>NW_025727709.1:0-48211 GCF_021461385.2 Schistocerca piceifrons | reverse complement strand
TCAGGTTTACTGCAACTCCTTGGACATTCTTACTGATTGATGAAACACAGAAATTGCATCGGAATTAAATACAAAATGCACAAATGCCGACTTAAGTACAAGAAGTCTGACTCTTCTTGCTGACTATAATTTGAACCATTCCTGTGACAATAAGTTATAAGATTCCGATGCTTCCCTTCAAATTTGCTGTATCCCTCTGACCTTCTTATTGACGATGAAGCACAGATATTGCATCGGAATTAAATACAAAAATTTCAATGCCGACTTAAGTACAAGAATACTGACTCTTCTTACTGACTATGTTTTGAACCATTCCTCTGACACATAGTTATAGATTGCGATGCTTCACTTCAGGTATACTGTATCCCTCTGACCCTCTTATTGACGATGGAACACAGATATTGCATAGGAATTAAAAAGAAAAGGCGCAATGCCGACTTAAGTACTATAGACTGACTCTTCCTACTGACTATGTTTTGAACCATTCCTGTGACACGACTTATAGACTCCTATGGTACACTTCACGTTTACTGTTATCCCTCTGACCTTCTTATTGATGATGAAACACAGAAATTGCATCGCAATTAAATAGAAAAGGCACAATGCAAACTTAAGTACAAGAAGACGGACTCTTCATACTGTCTATGTTTGAAACGATCCTGTGACACTACTTATAGATTCCGATGCTTCACTACAGGTTTACTGTATCCCTCAGTCCTTCTAACTGACGATGAAACACAGATATTGAATCGGAATTAAATAGAAAAGGCACAATGCCGACTTAAGTACAAGAAGACTGACTCTTCTTACTGACTATGTTTTGAACCATTCCTGTGACACTAGTTATAGATTCCCGATGCTTCACTTCAGGTTTACTGTATCCCTTGGACCTTCTTATTGACGATGAAACACAGATATTGCATCGGAATTAAATGCAAAAGGCACAATGCCGACTCAAGTACAAGAAGGACTGACTCTCCTACTGTCATTGATTTGAACCATTCCTGTGTTCACTAGTTATAGATCTCCCATGCTTCACTTCAGGTTTACTGTATCCCTCTGACCTTCGTATTGACGATGAAACACAGAAATTGCATCGGAATTAAATAGAAAGGGCACAATGCTGACTTAAGTACAACCAAGACTGACTCTTCTTACTGTTTATGATTTGAACCATTCCTGTGACACTAGTTATAGATTCCGATTGCTTCACTTCAGGTGTACTGTATCCCTTGGACCTTCTTATTTACGATGAAAGAGAGAAATTACATCGGAATTAAATACAAAAGCACAATGCCGACTTAACTACAAGTAGACTGACTCGTCTTACTGTCTATGTTATGAACCAATCCTGTGACCCTAGTTTTGGATTCTGATGCTTCACTTCAGGTTTACTGTATCCCTCTGACCTTCTTATTGACGATGAAACACAGAAATTGCATCGGAATTAAATACAAAATGCAAAATGCCGACTTAAGTACAAGAAGACTGACTCTACTTTCTGACTATGTTTTGAACCATTCCTGTGACACTAGTTATAGATTCCGATGCCTCACTTCTGCTTTACTGTATCCCTTGGACCTTCTAATTGACGATGAAACACAGAAATTGCATCGGAATAAAATACAAAAGGCACAATGCCGACTTAAGTACAAGTAGTCTGACTCTTCTACTGTCTATGTTTTAAACCATTCCTGTGACACTAGTTATAGATTCCGATGCTTCACTTCAGGTTTACTGTATCCCTCTGACCTTGTTATTGACGATGAAAAACAGAAATTGCATCGGAATTAATTAGAAAAGGCACAATGCCGACTTAAGTACATGAAGACCGATTCTTCTTACTGTCTATGATTTGAACCATTCCTGTGACGCTAGTTATAGCTTCCGATGCTTCACTTCAGGTCTACTGTATCCCTTGGACCTTCTTATTGACGATGAAACACCGAAATTGCATCGGAATTAAATACAAAAGGCACAATGCCAACTTAAGTACAAGAAGACTGACTCTTCTTACTGTCTATGATTTGAACCATTCCTGTGACACTAGTTATAGATTCCGATGCTTCACTACAGGAGTACTGTATCCCTTGGACCTTCTTATTGACGATGAAACACAGAAATTGCATCGGAATTATATAGTTAAGGCACAATGCCGACTTAAGTACAAGAAGAATGACTCTTCTTACTGACTACGTTTTGAACCATTCCTGTGACACTAGTTATAGATTCGGATGCTTCACTTCAGGTTTACTGTATCCCTCTGACCTTCTTATTGACGATAAAACACAGATATTGCATCGGAATTAAATGCAAAGGGCACAATGCCGACTCAAGTACAAGAAGACTGACTCTTCCTACTGTCTATGTTTTAAAACATTCCTGTGACACTAGTTATAGATTCCGATGCGTCACTTCAGGTTTACTGTATCCCTCTGACCTTGTTATCGACGATGAAAAACAGAAATTGCATCGGAATTAAATATAAAAGGCACAATGCCGACTTAAGTACAAGAAGACCGATTCTTCTTACTGTCTATGATTGGAATCATTCCTGTGACGCTAGTTACAGATTCCGATGCTTCACTTCAGGTTTACTGTATCCCTTTGACCTTCTTATTGACGATGAAACACAGATATTGCATCGGAATTAAATACAAAAGGCACAATGACGACTTAAGTACAAGAAGTATGACTCTTCCTACTGTCTATAATTTGAACCATTCCTGTGACACTAGTTATAGATTCCGATGTTTCACTCCAGGTTTACTGTATCCATCTGACCTTCTTACTGACGATGAAACACAGATATTGCATCGGAATTAAATACAAAAGGCACAATGCCGACTTTAGTACAAGTAGTCTGACTCTTCCTACTGTCTATATTTTGAACCATTCCTGTGACACTAGTAATAGATTCCGATGCTTCACTTTAGGTTTACTGTATCCCTCTGACCTTCTTATTGACGATTGAAACACAGAAATTGCATCGGAATTAAATACAAAAGGCACAATGCCGACTTAAGTACAAGAAGACTGACTCTTCTTTCTGACTATGTTCTGAACCATTCCTGTGACACTAGTTATAGATTCCGATGCCTCACTTCAGGTGTACTGTATTCCTTGGACCTTCTTATTGACGATGAAACACAGAAATTGCTTCGGAATTAAATACAAAAGGCACAATGCCGACTTAAGTACAACTAGTCTGACTCTTCTTGCCGTCTATGCTTTAAACCATTCCTGTGACACTAGTTACAGATTCCGATGCTTCACTTCAGGTTTACTGTATCCCAAGGACCTTCTTATAGACGATGAAACACAGAAATTGCATCGGAATTAAATACAAAAATCACAATGCCGACTTAAGTACAAGTAGTCTGACTCTTCCTACTGTCTATGCTTTGAACCATTCCTGTGAGACTAGTTATAGATTCCGATGCTTCACTTCAGGTTTACTGTATCCATCTGACCTTCTTATTGACGATGAAACAAAGAAATTGCATCGGAATTAAATACAAAAGGCACAATGCCGACTTAAGTACATGAAGACTGACTCTTTCTACTGTCTATGCTTTGAACCATTCCTGTGACACTAGTTATAGATTCCGATGCTTCCCTTCAGGTTTACTGTATCCCTCTGACCTTCGTATTGACGATGAAACACAGAAATTGCAACGGAATTAAATGCAAAAGGCACAATGCCCACTCAAGTACAAGAAGACTGACTCTTCCTACTGTCTATGCTTTAAACCATTCCTGTGACACTAGTTAGAGATTGCGGTGCTTTACTTCAGGATTACTGTATCCCTCTGACCTTCTTACTGACGATGAAACACAGTAATTGCATCGGAATAAAAATTGAAAAGGCCACAATGCCGACTTAAGTACAAGAAGACTGACTCTTGTTACTGTCTATGCTTTGAACCATTCCTGTGACACTAGTTATAGATTCCGATGCTTCACTTCAGGTTTACTGTATCCCTCTGACCTTCTTATTGATGATGAAACACAGAAATTCCATCGGAATTAAATACAAAAATCACAATGCCCACTTAAGTACAAGTAGTCTGACTCTTCCTACTGTCTATGTTTTGAACTATTCCTGTGACACTAGTTATAGATTCCGATGCTTCACTTTAGGTTTACTGTATCCATCTGACCTTCTTATTGACAATGAAACACAGATATTGCATGGGAATTAAATGCAAAGGGCACAATGCCGACTCAAGTACAAGAAGACTGACTCTTCCTACTGTCTATGTTTTAAACCATTCCTGTGACACTAGTTATAGATTCCGATGCTTCACTTCAGGTTTACTGTATCCCTCTGACCTTGTTATTGAGGATGAAAAACAGAAATTGCATCGGAAATTAAATAGAAAAGGCACAATGCCGACATAAGTACAAGAAGAACGATTCTTCTTACTGTCTATGATTTGAACCATTCCTGTGACGCTAGTTACAGATTCCGATGCTTCACTTCTGTTTTACTGTATCCTTTTGACCTTCTTATTGACGATGAAACACAGATATTGCATCGGAATTAAATACAAAAGGCACAATGACGACTTAAGTTCAAGTAGTCTGACTCTTCCTACTGTCTATAATTTGAACCATTCCTGTGACACTAGTTATAGATTCCGATGCTTCACTTCAGGTTTACTGTATCCATCTGACCTTCTTATTGACGATGAAACACAGATATTGCATCGGGTATTAAATACAAACGGCACAATGTCGACTTAAGTACAAGAAGACTGACTCTTCCTACTGTCTATGCTTTGAACCATTCCTGTGACACTAGTAATAGATTCCGATGCTTCACTTTAGGTTTACTGTATCCCTCTGACCTTCTTATTGACGATGAAACACAGAAATTGCATCGGAATTAAATGCAAAAGGCACAATGCCGACTCAAGTACAAGAAGACTGACTCTTCTTACTGTTTATGATTTGAGCCATACCTGTGACACTTGTTATAGATTCCGATGCTTCACTTCAGGTGTACTGTATACCTTGGACACTCTTATTGACGATGAAACACAGATATTACATCGGAATTAAATACAAAAGGCACAATACCGACTTAACTACAAGTAGACTGACTCTTCATTCTGTCTATGTTTTGAACCAATCCTGTGTCAATAGTTATGGATTCTGATGCTTCACTTCAGGTTTACTGTATCCCTCTGACCTTCTAATTGACGATGAAACACAGAATTTGCATCGGAATTAAATACAAAAATCACAATGCCCACTTAAGTACAAGTAATCTGACTCTTCCCACTGTCTATGTTTTGAACCATTCCTGTGACACTAGTAATAGATTCCGATGCTTCACTTTAGGTTTACTGTATCCCTCTGACCTTCTTATTGACGATGAAACACAGAAATTGCGTCGGAATTAAATACAAAAGGCACAATGCCGACTTAAGTACAAGAAGACTGACTCTTCTTTCTGACTATGTTTTGAACCATTCCTGTGACACTAGTTATAGATTCCGATGCCTCACTTCAGGTTTACTGTATCTCTTGGACCTTATTATTGACGATGAAACACAGAAATTGCGTCGGAATTAAATACAAAAGGCACAATGCCGACTTAAGTACAAGTAGTCTGACTCTTCCTACTGTCTATGTTTTAAACCATTCCTGTGACACTAGTTATAGATTCCGATGCTTCACTTCAGGTTTACTGTATCCCTCTGACCTTGTTATTGACGATGAAAAACAGAAATTGCATCGGAATTAAATAGAAAAGGCACAATGCCGACTTAAGTACAAGAAGACCGATTCTTCTTACTGTCTATGATTTGAACCATTCCTGTGACGCTAGTTACAGATTCCGATTCTTCACTTCAGGTTTACTGTATCCCTTTGACCTACTTATTGACGATGAAACACAGATATTGCATCGGAATTAAATACAAAAGGCACAATGCCGACTTAAGTACAAGAAGTCTGACGCTTCCTACTGTCTATAATTTGAACCATTCCTGTGACACTAGTTATAGATTCAGATGCTTCACTTCAGGTTTACTGTATCCATCTGACCTCTTATTGACGATGAAACACAGATATTGCATCGGAATTAAATACAAAAGGCACAATGCCGACTTAAGTACAAGAAGACTGACTCTTCCTACTGTCTATGTTTTGAACCATTCCTGTGACACTAGTAATAGATTCCGATGCTTCACTTTAGGTTTACTGTATCCCTCTGACCTTCTTATTGACGATGAAACACAGAAATTGCATCGGAATTAAATACAAAAGGCACAATGCCGACTTAAGTACAACTAGTCTGACTCTTCCTACTGTCTATGTTTTAAACCATTCCTGTGACACTAGTTATAGATTCCGATGCTTCACTTCAGGTTTACTGTATCCCATGGACCTTCTTATAGACGATGAAACACAGAAATTGCATCGGAATTAAATACAAAAATCACAATGCCGACTTGAGTACAAGTAGTCTGACTCTTCCTACTGTCTATGCTTTGAACCATTCCTGTGACACTAGTTATAGATTCCGATGCTTCACTTCAGGTTTACTGTATCCATCTGACCTTCTTATTGACGATGAAACAAAGAAATTGCATCGGAATTAAATACAAAAGGCACAATGCCGACTTAAGTACATGAAGACTGACTCTTTCTACTGTCAATGCTTTGAACCATTCCTGTGACACTAGTTATAGATTCCGATGCTTCCCTTCAGGTTTACTGTATCCCTCTGACCTTCGTATTGACGATGAAACACATAAATTGCATCGGAATTAAATAGAAAGGGCACAATGCTGACTTAAGTACAAGAAAACTGACTCGTCTTACTTTTTATGATTTGAACCATTCCTGTGACACTAGTTATAGATTCCGATGCTTCACTTGAGGTGTACTGTATCCCTTGGAGCTACTTATTGACGATGAAACAGTGAAATTACATCGGAATTAAATACAAAAGGCACAATGCCGACTTAAGTACAAGAAGTCTGACTTTTCCTACTGTCTATAATTTGAACCATTCCTGTGACACTAGTTATAGATTCCGATGCTTCATTTCAGGTTTACTGTATCCATCTGACCTTCTTATTGACGATGAAACACAGATATTACATCGGAATTAAATACAAAAGGCACAATGCCGACTTAAGTACAAGAAGACTGATTCTTCCTACTATCTATGTTTTGAACCATTCCTGTGACACTAGTAATAGATTCCGATGCTTCACTTTAGGTTTACTGTATCCCTCTGACCTCCTTATTGACGATGAAACACAGATATTACATCGGAATTACATACAAAAGGCACAATGCCGACTTAACTACAAGTAGACTGACTCTTCTTACTGTCTATGTTTTGAACCAATCCTGTGACACTAGTCATGGCTTCTGATGCTTCACTTCAGGTTTACTGTATCCCTCTGACCTTCTTATTGACGATGAAACAGAAATTGCATCGGAATTAAATACAAAAGCACAATGCCGACTTAAGTACAAGAAGACTGATTCTTCTTTCTGACTATGTTTTGAACCATTCTTGTGACACTAGTTATAGATTCCGATGCTTCACTTCAGGTTTACTGTATCTCTTGGACCTTCGTATTGACGATGAAACACAGAAATTGCAACGGAATTAAATACAAAATGACCAAATGCTGACTTAACTACAAGAAGACTGACTCTTGTTACTGACTATATTTTGAACCATTCCTGTGACACTAGTTATAGATTCCGATGCTTCACTTCAGGTTTACTGTATCCCTCCGACCTTCTTATTGACGATGAAACACTGAAGTTGCATCGGAGTTAAATACAAAAGGCACAATGCCGACTTAAGTACAAGAAGACTGACTCTTCCTACTGTCTATGTTTTAACCATTCCTGTGACACTAGTTAGAGATTGCGGTGCTTTACTTCAGGATTACTGTATCCCTCGACCTTCTTACTGACGATGAAACACAGTAATTGCAACGGAATAAAAATTGAAAAGGCCACAATGCCGACTTAAGTACAAGAAGACTGACTCTTGTTACTGTCTATGCTTTGAACCATTCCTGTGACACTAGTTATAGATTCCGATACTTCACTTCAGGTTTACTGTATCCCTCTGACCTTCTTATTGATGATGAAACACAGAAATTCCATCGGAATTAAATACAAAAATCACAATGCCCACTTAAGTACAAGAAGTCTGACTCTTCCTACTGTCTATGTTTTGAACTATTCCTGTGACACTAGTTATAGATTCCGATGCTTCACTTTCGGTTTACTGTATCCATCTGACCTTCTTATTGACGATGAAACACAGATATTGCATCGGAATTAAATGCAAAGGGCACATTGCCGACTCAAGTACAAGAAGACTGACTCTTCCTACTGTCTATGTTTTAAACCATTCCTGTGACACAAGTTATAGATTCCGATGTTTCACTTCAGGTTTACTGTATCCCTCTGACCTTGTTATTGACGATGAAAAACAGAAATTGCATCGGAATTAAATAGAAAAGGCACAATGCCGACTTAAGTACAAGAAGACCGATTCTTCTTACTGTCTATGATTTGAACCATTCCTGTGACGCTAGTTAGAGATTCCGATGCTTCACTTCAGTTTTACTGTATCCCTTTGAATTTCTTATTGACGATGAAACACAGATATTGCATCGGAATTAAATACAAAAGGCACAATGACGACTTAAGTTCAAGTAGTCTGACTCTTCCTACTGTCTATAATTTGAACCATTCCTGTGACACTAGTTATAGATTCCGATGCTTCACTTCAGGTTTACTGTATCCATCTGACCTTCTTATTGACGATGAAACACAGATATTGCATCGGAATTAAATACAAAAGGCACAATGCCGACTTAAGTACAAGAAGACTGACTCTTCCTACTGTCTATGCTTTGAACCATTCCTGTGACACTAGTAATAGATTCCGATGCTTCACTTTAGGTTTACTGTATCCCTCTGACCTTCTTATTGACGATGAAACACAGAAATTGCATCGGAATTAAATGCAAAAGGCACAATGCCGACTCAAGTACAAGAAGACTGACTCTTCCTAACGTCTATGATTTGAACCGTTCCTGTGACACTACTTATAGATTCCGATGCTTCACTTCAGGTTTACTGTATCCCACCGACCTTCTTATTAACGATGAAACACAGAAATTGCATCGGAATTAAATAGAAAGTGCACAATGCTGACTTAAGTACAAGAAGACTGACTCTTCTTACTGTTTATGATTTGAACCATACCTGTGACACTAGTTATAGATTCCGATGCTTCACTTCAGGTGTACTGTATACCTTGGACCTTCTTATTGACGATGAAACACAGATATTACATCGGAATTAAATACAAAAGGCACAATGCTGACTTAACTACAAGTAGACTGACTCTTCATACTGTCTATGTTTGAACCAATCCTGTGACAATAGTTATGGATTCTGATGCTTCACTTCAGGTTTACTGTATCCCTCTGACCTTCTAATTGACGATGAAACACAGAAATTGCATCGGAATTAAATACAAAAATCACAATGCCCACTTAAGTACAAGTAGTCTGACTCTTCCCACTGTCTATGTTTTGAACCATTCCTGTGACACTAGTAATAGATTCCGATGCTTCACTTCAGGTTTACTGTATCCTTTTGACCTTCTTATTGACGATGAAACACAGATATTGCATCGGAATTAAATACAAAAGGCACAATGCCGACTTAAGTACAAGAAGACCGATTCTTCTTACTGTCTACGATTTGAACCATTCTGTGACGCTAGTTAACGATTCCGATTCTTCACTTCAGGTTTACTGTATCCCTTTGACCTTCTTATTGACGATGAAACACAGATATTGCATCGGAATTAAATACAAAATGCACAATGCCGAACTTAAGTACAAGAAGACTGTCTCTTCCTACTGTCTATGTTTTGAACCATTCCTGTGACACTAGTAATAAATTCCGATGCTTCACTTCAGGTTTACTGTATCCCTCCGGCCTTCTTATTGAATATGAAACACAGAAATTGCATCGGAATTAATTAGAAAGTGCACAATGCTGACATAAGTACAAGAAGACTGACTCTTCTTACTGTTTATGATTTGAACCATTCCTGTGACACTAGTTATAGATTCCGATGCTTCACTTCAGGTGTACTGTATCCCTTGGACCTTCTTATTGTCGATGAAACACAGATATTACATCGGAATTAAATACAAAACGCACAATGCCGACTTAACTACAAGTAGACTGACTCTTCTTACTGTCTATGTTTTGAACCCAATCCTGTGACACTAGTTATGGATTCTGATGCTTCACTTCAGGTTTACTGTATCCCTCTGACCTTCTTATTGACGTTGAAACAGAAATTGCATCGGAATTAAATACAAAAGCACAATGCCGACTTAAGTACAAGAAGACTGACTCTTCCTACTGTCTATGTTTTAAACCATTCCTATGACACTAGTTAGAGATTGCGGTGCTTTACTTCAGGATCACTGTATCCCTCTGACCTTCTTACTGACGATGAAACACAGTAATTGCATCGGAATAAAAATTGAAAAGGCCACAATGCCGACTTAAGTACAAGAAGACTGACTCTTGTTACTGTCTATGCTTTGAACCATTCCTGTGACACTAGTTATAGATTCCGATGCTTCACTATAGGTTTACTGCATCCATCTGACCTTCTTATTGACGATGAAACACAGATATTGCATCGGAATTAAATGCAAAGGGCACAATGCCGACTCAAGTACAAGAAGACTGCCTCTTCCTAGTGTCTATGTTTTAAACCATTCCTGTGACACTAGTTATAGATTCCGATGCTTCACTTCAGGTTTACTGTATCCCTCTGACCTTGTTATTGACGATGAAAAACAGAAATTGCATCGGAATTAAATAGAAAAGGCACAATGCCGACTTAAGTACAAGAAGACCGATTCTTCTTACTGTCTATGATTTGAACCATTCCTGTGACGCTAGTTATAGATTTCGATGCTTCACTTCAGTTTTACTGTATCCCTTTGACCTTCTTGTTGACGATGAAACACAGATATTGCATCGGAATTAAATACAAAAGGCACAATGCCGACTCAATTACAAGAAGACTGACTCTTCCTAACGTCTATGATTTGAACCGTTCCTGTGACACTACTTATAGATTTCGATGCTTCACTTCAGGTTTACTGTATCCCACCGACCTTCTTATTAACGATGAAACACAGAAATTGCATCGGAATTAAATAGAAAGTGCACAAAGCTGACTTAAGTACAAGAAGACTGACTCTTCTTACTGTTTGTGATTTGAACCATACCTGTGACACTAGTTATAGATTCCGATGCTTCACTTCAGGTGTACTGTATACCTTGGACCTTCTTATTGACGATGAAACACAGATATTACATCGGAATTAAATACAAAAGGCACAATGCCGACTTAACTACAAGTAGACTGACTCTTCATACTGTCTATGTTTTGAACCAATCCTGTGACAATAGTTATGGATTCTGATGCTTCACTTCAGGTTTACTGTATCCCTCTGACCTTCTAATTGACGATGAAACACAGAAATTGCATCGGAATTAAATACAAAAATCACAATGCCCACTTAAGTACAAGTAGTCTGACTCTTCCCACTGTCTATGTTTTGAACCATTCCTGTGACACTAGTAATAGATTCCGATGCTTCACTTTAGGTTTACTGTATCCCTCTGACCTTCTTATTGACGATGAAACACAGAAATTGCATCGGAATTAAATACAAAAGGCACAATGCCGACTTAAGTACAAGAAGACTGACTCTTCTTTCTGTCTCTGTTTTGAACCATTCCTGTGACACTAGTTATAGATTCCGATGCCTCACTTCAGGTTTACTGTATCCCTTGGACCTTCTTATTGACGATGAAACACAGAAATTGCGTCGGAATTAAATACAAAAGGCACAATGCCGACTTAAGTACAAGTAGTCTGACTCTTCCTACTGTCTATGTTTTAAACCATTCCTGTGACACTAGTTATAGATTCCGATGCTTCACTTCAGGTTTACTGTATCCCTCTGACCTTGTTATTGACGATGAAAAACAGAAATTGCATCGGAATTAAATAGAAAAGCACAATGCCGACTTAAGTACAAGAAGACCGATTCTTCTTACTGTCTATGATTTGAACCATTCCTGTGACGCTAGTTACAGATTCCGATTCTTCACTTCAGGTTTACTGTATCTTTTGACCTTCTTATTGACGATGAAACACAGATATTGCATCGGAATTAAATACAAAAGGCACAATGCCGACTTAAGTACAAGAAGACCGATTCTTCTTACTGTCTATGATTTGAACCATTCCTGTGACGCTAGTTACAGATTCCGATTCTTCACTTCAGGTTTACTGTATCCCTTTGACCTTCTTATTGACGATGAAACACAGATATTACATCGGAATTAAATACAAAACGCACAATGCCGACTTAACTACAAGTAGACTGACTCTTCTTACTGTCTATGTTTTGAACCAATCCTGTGACACTAGTTATGGATTCTGATGCTTCACTTCAGGTTTACTGTATCCCTCTGACCTTCTTATTGACGATGAAACAGAAATTGCATCGGAATTAAATACAAAAGCACAATGCCGACTTAAGTACAAGAAGACTGACTCTTCCTACTGTCTATGTTTTAAACCATTCCTGTGACACTAGTTAGAGATTGCGGTGCTTTACTTCAGGATTACTGTATCCCTCTGACCTTCTTACTGACGATGAAACACAGTAATTGCATCGGAATAAAAATTGAAAAGGCCACAATGCCGACTTAAGTACAAGAAGACTGACTCTTGTTACTGTCTATGCTTTGAACCATTCCTGTGACACTAGTTATAGATTCGGATGCTTCACTTCAGGTTTACTGTATCCCTCTGACCTTCTTATTGATGATGAAACACAGAAATTCCATCGGAATTAAATACAAAAATCACAATGCCCACTTAAGTACAAGTAGTCTTACTCTTCCTACTGTCTATGTTTTGAACTATTCCTGTGACACTAGTTATAGATTCCGATGCTTCACTTTAGGTTTACTGCATCCATCTGACCTTCTTATTGACGATGAAACACAGATATTGCATCGGAATTAAATGCAAAGGGCACAATGCCGACTCAAGTACAAGAAGACTGCCTCTTCCTACTGTCTATGTTTTAAAACCATTCCTGTGACACTAGTTATAGATTCCGATGCTTCACTTCAGGTTTACTGTATCCCTCTGACCTTGTTATTGACGATGAAAAACAGAAATCGCATCGGAATTAAATAGAAAAGGCACAATGCCGACTTAAGTACACGAAGACCGATTCTTCTTACTGTCTATGATTTGAACCATTCCTGTTTCGCTAGTTATAGATTCCGATGCTTCACTTCAGTTTTACTGTATCCCTTTGACTTCTTATTGACGATGAAACACAGATATTGCATCGGAATTAAATACAAAAGGCACAATGCCGACTCAATTACAAGAAGACTGACTCTTCCTAACGTCTATGATTTGAACCGTTCCTGTGACACTACTTATAGATTCCGATGCTTCACTTCAGGTTTACTGTATCCCACCGACCTTCTTATTAACGATGAAACACAGAAATTGCATCGGAATTAAATAGAAAGTGCACAATGCTGACTTAAGTACAAGAAGACTGACTCTTCTTACTGTTTGTGATTTGAACCATACCTGTGACACTAGTTATAGATTCCGATGCTTCACTTCAGGTGTACCGTATACCTTGGACCTTCTTATTGACGATGAAACACAGATATTACATCGGAATTAAATACAAAAGGCACAATGCCGACTTAACTACAAGTAGACTGACTCTTCATACTGTCCTATGTTTTGAACCAATCCTGTGACAACAGTTATGGATTCTGATGCTTCACTTTAGGTTTACTGTATCCCTCTGACCTTCTAATTGACGATGAAACACAGAAATTGCATCGGAATTAAATACGAAAATCACAATGCCCACTTAAATACAAGTAGTCTGACTCTTCCCAATGTCTATGTTTTGAACCATTCCTGTGACACTAGTTATAGATTCCCATGCTTCACTTCAGGTTTACTGTATCCATCTGACCTTCTTATTGACGATGAAACACAGATATTGCATCGGAATTAAATACAAAAGGCACAATGCCGACTTAAGTATAAGAAATCTGACTCTTCCTACTGTCTATAATTTGAACCATTCCTGTGACACTAGTTATAGATTCCGATGCTTCACTTCAGGTTTACTGTATCCATCTGACCTTCTTATTGACGATGAAACACAGATATTGCATCGGAATTAAATACAAAAGGCACAATGCCGACTTAAGTACAAGAAGACTGACTCTTCCTACTGTCTATGTTTTGAACCATTCCTGTGACACTAGTAATAGATTCCGATGCTTCACTTTAGGTTTACTGTATCCCTCTGACCTTCTTATTGACGATGAAACACAGAAATTGCATCGGAATTAAATGCAAAAGGCACAATGCCGACTCAAGTACAAGAAGACTGACTCTTCCTAATGTCTATGATTTGAACCGCTCCTGTGACACTAGTTATAGATTCCGATGCTTCACTTCAGGTTACTGTATCCCTCCGACCTTCTTATTGAATATGAAACACAGAAATTGCATCGGAATTAAATAGAATGTGCACAATGCTGACATAAGTACAAGAAGACTGACTCTTCTTACTGTTTATGATTTGAACCATTCCTGTGACACTAGTTATAGATTCCGATGCTTCACTTCAGGTGTACTGTATCCCTTGGACCTTCTTATTGTCGATGAAACACAGATATTACATCGGAATTACATACAAAAGGCACAATCCCGACTTAACTACAAGTAGATTGACTCTTCTTAACTGTCTATGTTTTGAACCAATCCTGTGACACTAGTTATGGATTCTGATGCTTCACTTCAGGTTTACTGTATCCCTCTGACCTTCTAATTGACGATGAAACACGGAAATTGCATCGGAATTAAATACAAAAATCATAATGCCCACTTAAGTACAAGTAGTCTGACCCTTCCTACTGTCTATGTTTTGAACCATTCCTGTGACACTAGTTATAGATTCCGATGCTTCACTTCAGGTGTACTGTATCCCGTGGACCTACGTATTGACGATGAAACAGAGAAATTACATCGGAATTAAATACAAAATGCACAATGCGACTTAACTACAAATAGACTGACTCTTCTTACTGTCTATGTTTTGAACCATTCCTGTGACACTAGTTATAGATTCCGATGCTTCACTTCAGGTGTACTGTATCCCTTGGACCTTCTTATTGACGATGAAACACAGATATTACATCGGAATTAAATACAAAAGGCACAATGCCGACTTAACTACAAGTAGACTGACTCATCTTACTGTCTATGTTTTGAACCAATCCTGTGACACTAGTTATCGATTCTGATGCTTCACTTCAGGTTTACTGTATCCCTCTGACCTTCTAATTGACGAAGAAACACAGAAATTGCATCGGAATTAAATACAAAAATCACAATGCCCACTTAAGTACAAGTAGTCTGACTCTTCCTACTGTCTATGTTTTGAACCATTCCTGTGACACTAGTTATAGATTCCGATGCTTCACTTCAGGTTTACTGTATCCATCTGACCTTCTTATTGACGATGAAACAAAGATATTACGTCGGAATTAAATACAAAAGGCACAACGCGACTTAACTACAAGCAGACTGACTCTTCTTACTGTCTATGTTTTGAACCAATCCTGTGACACTAGTTATGGATTCTGATGCTTCACTTCAGGTTTACTGTATCCCTCCGACCTTCTTAGTGACGATGAAATACAGAAATTGCATCAGAATTAAATAGAAAACGCACAATGCCGACTTAAGTACAAGAAGACTGACTCGTCTTACTGTTTATGATTTCAACCATTCCTGTGACACTAGTTATAGATTCTGATGCTTCACTTCAGGTGTTCTGTATCCCGTGGACCTACGTATTGACGATGAAACAGAGAAATTACATCGGAATTAAATAGAAAAGCGCAATGCCGACTTAAGTACAAGAAGACTGACTCTTCCAACTGACTATGTTTGGAACCATTCCTTTGACACTAGTTATGGACTCCGGTGCTTCACTTCTGGTTTACTGTATCCCTCTGACCTTCTTATTGATGATGAAACACAGAAATTGCATCGCAATTAAATAGAAAAGGCACAATGCCGTTTTACCTAGAAGAAGACCGACTCTTCATACTGTCTATGTTTTGAACCGATCCTGTGACACTAGTTATAGCTTCCGATGCATCACTTCAGGTCTACTGTATCCCTTGGACCTTCTTATTGACGATGAAACATTGAAATTGCATCGGAATTAAATACAAAAGGCACAATGCCAACTTAAGTACAAGAAGACTGACTCTTCTTACTGTCTATGATTTGAACCATTCCTGTGACACTAGTTATAGATTCCGATGCTTCACTTCAGGTGTACTGTATCCATCTGACCTTCTTATTGACGATGAAACAAAGAAATTGCATCGGAATTAAATAGTAAAGGCACAATGCCGACTTAAGTACAAGAAGAATGACTCTTCTTACTGACTATGTTTGAACCATTACTGTGACACTAGTTATAGATTCCGATGCTTCACTTCAGGTTTACTGTATCCCTCTGACCTTCTTATTGACGATGAAACACAGAAATTGCATCGCAATTAAATAGAAAAGGCACAATGCCGACTTAAGTACAAGAAGACCCACTCTTCATACTGTATATGTTTTGAACCGATCCTGTGACACTAGTTATACCTTAAAATGCTTCACTTCAGGTTTACAGTATCCCATGGACCTTCTTATATACGATGAAACACAGAAAATGCATCGGAATTAAATACAAACATCACAATGCCGACTTAAGTACAGGAAGTCTGACTCTTCCTACTGTCTATGTTTTGAACCATTCCTGTGACACTAGTTATAGATTCCGATGCTTCACTTCAGGTTTACTGTATCCATCTGACCTTCTTATTGACGATGAAACAAAGAAATTGCATCGGAATTAAATACAAAAGGCACAATGCCGACTTAAGTACAAGAAGACTGACTCTTCCAACTGACTATGTTTGGAACCATTCCTGTGACACTAGTTACGGTCTCCGGTGCTTCACTTCTGGTTTACTGTATCACTCTGACCTTCTTATTGATGATGAAACACAGAAATTGCATCGCAATTAAATAGAAATGGCACAATGCCGTTTTAAGTAGAAGAAGACCGACTCTTCATACTGTCTATGTTTTGAACCGATCCTGTGACACTAGTTATAGCTTCCGATGCTTCACTTCAGGTCTACTGTATCCCTTGGACCTTCTTATTGCCGATGAAACACCGAAATTGCATCGGAATTAAATACAAAAGGCACAATGCCAACTTAAGTACAAGAAGACTGTCTCTTCTTACTGTCTATGATTTGAACCATTCCTGTGACACTAGTTATAGATTCCGATGCGTCTCTTCAGGTGTACTGTATCCCTTGGACCTTCTTATTGACGATGAAACACAGAAATTGCATCGGAATTAAATAGTAAAGGCACAATGCCGACATAAGTACCATAAGAATGATTCTTCTTACTGACTATGTTTGAACCATTACTGTGACACTAGTTATAGATTCCGATGCTTCACTTCAGGTTTACTGTATTCCTCTGACCTTCTTATTGACGATGAAACACAGAAATTGCATCGCAATTAACCCTGCTGTTCTGTTCGGGTCTATATGACCCGAAACGAATATGAACGTTATTTTACATTATGTAAATACCAATATATATTTATGAAACTTTGTGACTTTGTCTGAAAATGGATGAGCAGCATGTGTTTTAAAAGGTTTTAAAAAAGTTTAAGAAGTTTGGGCTTCAACTGTAATAGTTGCATATGTAATGTTCGGGTCATAATGACCCGACACAAATATGTTTAGTGTAACTCGTATTTATTTCTAAAATCTGGAAATGGCGAAAATTATTTTTGTTGTGTTGTGTGGGAATAGTGACTGCATCATTCCAACTTACTCTCAACAATCACCTAAAGCTCCATGCGTTCACAACAATGGGCTTGTTTGTTGCTTTCCCCAGGAAATAATAATTGGCAGTTCTCAATAATTGGAATGCTTTGTTTCTGCCCAGTTTGACTTGTGACACCATGGCGATGAGACCATTGAATGATCGTGAGTTGGAAGAAATAGTAAATGCCTCACCAGATGAAGGATCACTTTCTGAGTTTGAAGATCACATCAGCAATGCATCTGAAAGCGAGTGTTCCGATGACAGTTACGACAGTCCACAGCCCATACAAAATAGTGTAGAGACTTTTCTTTCTAAAAATGGGAATATAGAATGGCAGTTGCATCCACCAGCACAACATGGTCGCCTACCAGCTTCGAACATCATCAAGAGTACCCCAGGAGTTACCAGGTATGCAGTCAGCAGAATATCTGATGTAAAATGTTCATTTGAAGCAGTATTTCACACAGCGCTTCAAAATGAAATAATAGAGATGACAAATATTGAAGGGCAGCGAGTTTATGGTGAACAGTGGACAGATATTGATGGTTCTGTTTTCCATGCATACTTAGGACTCTTACTCCTAGCGGGTGTATATCGATCTCATGGGGAGTCTACAAAAAGTTTGTGGGATAAAGATACTGGGCGAAACATATTTCGAGCAACCATGTCTCATGAAACATTCTGTAAGATATCACGTGTCCTGCGATTTGACAAGAAATCTACTAGAGAGGAAAGACGACGTACTGACAAACTTGCCGCAATTCGTAGTATTTGGGAGAAGTGGGTAGAGGTCCTTCCTAAACTGTATAATCCAGGAGAAAATGTTACTGTTGACGAGCAGTTAGTAGCATTTAGAGGTCGCTGTCCATTCAAGCAGTATATCCCAAGTAAACCGGCAAAATATGGGATCAAAATATGGACCATGTGTGACAGCAAAACTTCATACGTACTGAAAGCCCAAATTTATACAGGAAAGGTGAGTGGAGCGGCACCAGAAAGAAATCAGGGAATGAGGGTGGTATCTGATCTCACTTCTGAGTTACGTGGTCAGAATATCACGTGTGACAACTTTTTTACGTCGTACAATTTGGGGCAGCTGCTTCTGAAAAGGAAATTGACTATGTTGGGAACTATACGGAAAAATAAGCCGGAGCTTCCACACAAAATGACCAACAAGGAGGTACACAGCTCTTCATTTTACTTCACAAATGACACTACTGTGGTTAATTATATTCCTAAGAGACACAAGAATGTTGTACTTATGAGCACTCTCCACCATGATGCGGAAATCAGTGACAGGGCTGATAAGAAGCCAAAAATGATTTTGGACTATAATTCAACCAAAGGTGCTGTAGACACGCTTGATCAGTTATTAGGTACATATACATGCAAACGAAAAAGTAATAGGTGGCCAATGATAGTTTTCTACAATATTCTTGATGTTTCTGCTTATAATGCATACGTTTTGTGGATTTCGGTTGACCCTAATTGGAATGCAAGCAAATTGACTAGAAGGAGAATATTCTTGGAGGAACTTGGAAAGTCACTGATAAAAGAACATATTGCATCAAGAACGCATTTCCCAAGAACAGAAGATTCTTTGAGAATGGTCACAAGCATCCAAAACCCGAATGATGTGGGTGGTGTGTCAGAATCGGTAACAACAAGAAAATCTACAAAACGTGCACGCTGTAAGTTCTGTCCATCAAGTAATGACAATAAAACAAACATGGTGTGTGGAAAATGTAGTAAACATATTTGCAAGAAACATGTAACCTACTTGTGTCCACAGTGCAAGCAGTAAGAAAAGAACTGTAGTATTTTATAAGATGATTGTATTGAAAATTCTGTTGTTTCAAATTTATGTGAATACTTGTGCCTAAACTACAATCAGTAAGAAGAGAGGATTCTAAAGTTGTAGTGCTTTCTATGTTGGAATGTAATAAAAAAACTGTAGTGTGTTCTGTACTGTAGTGTGCTCTAAGATGAATATCTGTAATGACAACTGTCTGTTGTTAGAAAATGTCAATACTTACGTCTAAACTGTCAACAATAAGAATAGAAGTATGGAAAAACTGTAGTGCTTTCTAAGTTGAATGCCTGTAATGGAAACTGTCTGTTGTTTCAAATTTATGTGCATATTTAAATGAAAAATATCCCTCAATAAAGTTGTATGCATTGTTATTATTATTATTATTACCATTATTATTATTATTATTATTATTATTATTATTACTAACAAGGTACTGGAATAGAACAACAATGTCGATAGCTAAAACTGTACCAAAATTTATGTTTCTAAAGCATTTTGATATGTCGGGTCATATTGACCCGAACAGTATATATGTCAAGTAAAAGTGAACAGAACAGCAGGGTTAAATAGAAAAGGCACAATGCCGACTTAAGTACAAGAAGACCCACTCTTCATACTGTATATGTTTTGAACCGATCCAGTGACACTAGTTATAGCTACCGATGCTTCACTTCAGGTTTACAGAATCCCATGGACATTCTTATTGACGATGAAACACAGAAATTGCATCGGAATTAAATACAAAAATCACAATGCCGACTTAAGTACAGGATGTCTGACTCTTCCTACTGTCTATGTTTCGAACCATTCCTGTGACACTAGTTATCGATTCCGATGCTTCACTTCAGGTTTACTGTATCCATCTGACCGTTTTATTGACGATGAAACAAAGAAATTGCATCGTAATTAAATACAAAAGGCACAATGGCGACTTAAGTACATGAAGACTGACTCTTTCTACTGTCTATGTTTTGAACCATTCCTGTGACACTAGTTATAGATTCCGATGCTTCACTTCAGGTTTACTGTATCCCTCTGACCTTCGTATTGAAGATGAAACACAGAAATTGCATCGGAATTAAATAGAAAGGGCACAATGCTGACTTAAGTACAAGAATACTGACTCGTCTTACTGTTTATGATTTGAACCATTCCTGTGACACTAGTTATAGATTCCGATGCTTCACTTCAGGTGTACTGTATCCCGTGGACGTACGTATTGACGATGAAACAGAGAAATTACATCGGAATTAAATACAAAATGCACAATGCCGACTTAACTACAAATAGACTGACTCTTCTTACTGTCTATGTTTTGAACCATTCCTGTGACACTAGTTATAGATTCCGATGCTTCACTTCAGGTGTACTGTATCCCTTGGACCTTCTTATTGACGATGAAACACAGATATTACATCGGAATTAAATACAAAAGGCACAATGCCGACTTAACTACAAGTAGACTGACTCTTCTTACTGTCTATGTTTTGAACCAATCCTGTGACACTAGTTATCGATTCTGATGCTTCACTTCAGGTTTACTGTATCCCTCTGACCTTCTAATTGACGAAGAAACACAGAAATTGCATCGGAATTAAATACAAAAATCACAATGCCCACTTAAGTACAAGTAGTCTGACTCTTCCTACTGTCTATGTTTTGAACCATTCCTGTGACACTAGTTATAGATTCCGATGCTTCACTTCAGGTTTACTGTATCCATCTGACCTTCTTATTGACGATGAAACAAAGATATTACGTCGGAATTAAATACAAAAGGCACAACGCCGACTTAACTACAAGCAGACTGACTCTTCTTACTGTCTATGTTTTGAACCAATCCTGTGACACTAGTTATGGATTCTGATGCTTCACTTCAGGTTTACTGTATCCCTCCGACCTTCTTAGTGACGATGAAATACAGAAATTGCATCAGAATTAAATAGAAAACGCACAATGCCGACTTAAGTACAAGAAGACTGACTCGTCTTACTGTTTATGATTTGAACCATTCCTGTGACACTAGTTATAGATTCTGATGCTTCACTTCAGGTGTTCTGTATCCCGTGGACCTACGTATTGACGATGAAACAGAGAAATTACATCGGAATTAAATAGAAAAGCGCAATGCCGACTTAAGTACAAGAAGACTGACTCTTCCAACTGACTATGTTTGGAACCATTCCTTTGACACTAGTTATGGACTCCGGTGCTTCACTTCTGGTTTACTGTATCCCTCTGACCTTCTTATTGATGATGAAACACAGAAATTGCTTCGGAATTAAATACAAAAGGCACAATGCCAACTTAAGTACAAGAATACTGACTCTTCTTACTGTCTATGATTTGAACCATTCCTGTGACACTAGTTATAGATTCCGATGCTTCACTTCAGGTGTACTGTATCCATCTGACCTTCTTATTGACGATGAAACAAAGAAATTGCATCGGAATTAAATAGTAAAGGCACAATGCCGACTTAAGTACAAGAAGAATGACTCTTCTTACTGACTATGTTTGAACCAATACTGTGACACTAGTTATAGATTCCGATGCTTCACTTCAGGTTTACTGTATCCCTCTGACCTTCTTATTGACGATGAAACACAGAAATTGCATCGCAATTAAATAGAAAAGGCACAATGCCGACTTATGTACAAGAAGACCCACTCTTCATACTGTATATGTTTTGAACCGATCCTGTGACACTAGTTATACCTTCCAATGCTTCACTTCAGGTTTACAGTATCCCATGGACCTTCTTATATACGATGAAACACAGAAAATGCATCGGAATTAAATACAAAAATCACAATGCCGACTTAAGTACAGGAAGTCTGACTCTTCCTACTGTCTATGTTTTGAACCATTCCTGTGACACTAGTTATAGATTCCGATGCTTCACTTCAGGTTTACTGTATCCATCTGACCTTCTTATTGACGATGAAACAAAGAGATTGCATCGGAATTAAATACAAAAGGCACAATGCCGACTTAAGTACATGAAGACTGACTCTTTCTACTGTCTATGTTTTGAACCATTCCTGTGACACTAGTTATAGATTCCGATGCTTCACTTCAGGTTTACTGTATCCCTCTGACCTTCGTATTGACGATGAAACACAGAAATTGCATCGGAATTAAATGCAAAAGGCACAATGCCGACTCAAGTACAAGAAAACTGACTCTTCCTACTGTCTATGATTTGAACCTTTCCTGTGACTCTAGTTGTAGATTCCGATGCTTCACTTCAGGTTTACTGTATCCCTCTGACCTTCATATTGACGATGAAACACAGATATTGCATCGGAATTAAATACAAAAGGCACAATGCCGACTTAAGTACAAGAAGACCGACTCTTCATACTGTATTGTTTTGAACCGATCCTGTGAAACTAGTTATAGCTTCCGATGCTTCACTTCAGGTTTACTGTATCCCATGGACCTTCTTATAGACGATCAAACACAGAAATTGCATCGGAATTAAATACAAAAATCACAATGCCGACTTAAGTACAAGTAGTCTGACTCTTCCTACTGTCTATGTTTGAACCATTCCTGTGACACTAGTTATAGATTGCGATGCTTCACTTCAGGTTTACTGTATCCATCTGACCTTCTTATTGACGATGAAACAAAGAAATTGCATCGGAATTAAATACAAAAGGCACAATGCCGACTTAAGTAAATGAAGACTGTCTCTTTCCACTGTCTATGTCTTGACCCATTCCTGTGACACTAGTTATATATTCCGATGCTTCACTTCAGGTTTACTGTATCCCTTGGACCTTCTTATTGACGATGAAACACCGAAATTGCATCGGAATTAAATACAAGAGGCACAATGCCGACTTAAGTACAAGAAGATTGACTCTTCTTACTGTCTATGATTTGAACCATTCCTGTGACACTAGTTATAGATTCCGATGCTTCACCTCGGGTGTACTGTATCCCTTGGACCTTCTTATTGACGACGGAACACAGAAATTGCATCGGAATTAAATACTAAAAGCACAATGCCGACTTAAGTACAAGAAGAATGACTCTTTTTACTGACTATGTTTTGAACCATTCCGATGACACTAGTCATAGATTCCGATGCTTCACTTCAGGTTTACTGTATCCCTCTGACGTTCGTATTGACGATGAAACACAGAAATGGTATCGCAATTAAATAGAAAAGGCACAATGCCGACTTAAGTACAAGAAGACCGACTCTTCATACTGAATATGTTTTGAACCGATCCTGTGACACTAGTTATAGCTTCCGATGCTTTACTTCAGGTTTACTGTATCCCTTGGACCTTCCTATTGACGATGAAACACAGAAATTGCATCGGAATTAAATACAAAAATCACAATGCCGACTTTAGTACAAGTATTCTGACTCTTCCTACTGTCTATGTTTGAACCATTCCTGTGACGCTAGTTATAGATTCCGATGCTTCACTTCAGGTTTACTGTATCCATCTGACCTTCTTATTGACAATGAAACAAGGAAATTGCATCGGAATTAAATACAAAAGGCACAATGCCGACTTAAGTACATGAAGACTGACTCTTCCTACTGTCTATGTTTTGAAGCATTCCTGTGACACTAGTTATTGATTCCGATGCTTCACTTCAGGTTTACTGTATCCCTCTGACCTTCTTATTGACGATGAAACACAGAAATTTCATCGGAATTAAATGCAAAAGGCACAATGCCGACTCAAGTACAAGAAGACTACCTCTTCCTACTGTCTATGATTTGAACCTTTCCAGTGACACTAGTTATAGATTCCGATGCTTCACTTCAGGTTTTCTGTATCCCTCTGACCTTCATATTGACGATGAAACACAGAAATTGCATCGGAATTAAATAGAAAGGGCACAATGCTGACTTAAGTACAAGAAAACTGACTCTTCTTACTGTCTATGTTTTGAACCATTCCTGTGACACTAGATATAGATTCCGATGCTTCACTTCAGGTTTACTGCATCTCTTGAACCTTCTTATTGACGATAAAACACAGAAATTGCATCGGAATTAAATAAAAAATGCACAAATGCCGACTTAACTACAAGAAGACTGACTCTTCTAACTGACTATAATTTGAACCATTCCTGTGACACTAGTTATAGATTCCGATGCTTCACTTCAGGTTTACTGTATCCCTCTGACCTTTTTATTGACGATGAATCACAGGTATTGCATCGGAATTAAATACAAAAGGCACAATGCCGACTTAAGTACAAGATGACTGCCTCTTCTTTCTGACTATGTTTGGAACCATTCCTGTGACACTAGTTATAGATTCCGAAGCATGACTTCAGGTTTACTGTATCCCTCTGACCTTCGTATTGACGATGAAACACAGAAAGTGCAACGGATTTAAATAGAAAAGGCACAATGCCGAATTAAGTACAAGAAGACTGACTCTTCCTACTGTCTATGATACGAACCATTCCTGTGGCACTAGTTACAAATTCCGATGCTTCACTTCAGCTTTACTGTATCCCTCTGACCTTCGTATTGACGATAAATCACAGAAATAGCATCGGAATTAAAAAGAAAAGGCACAATCCCGACTTAAGTACAAGAAGACTTACTCTTAATACTCTCTATGTTTTGAACCATTCCTGTGACACTAGTTATAGATTCCGATGCTTCACTTCAGGTTTACTGTATCCCTTTGACCTTCTTATTGACGATGAAACCCAGAAATTGCATCGGAATTAAATACAAAATGCACAATGCCGACTCAAGTACAAGAAGACTGACACTTCCTACTGCCTATGTGTTGAATAATTCCTGTGACATTAGTTATAGATTCCGATGCTTCACTTCAGGTTTACTGTATCTCTTGGACCTTCTTATTGACGATGAAACACAGAAATTGCATCGGAATTAAATACAAAATGCACAAATGCCGACTTAAGTACAAGAAGACTGACTCTTCTTACTGACTATGATTTGAACCATTCCTGTGACACTAGTTATAGATTCCGATGCTTCACTTCAGGTTTACTGTATCCATCTGACCTTCTTATTGACGATGAAACACAGATAATGCATCGGAATTAAATACAAAAGGCACAATGCCGACTTAAGTACATGAAGACTGACTCTTCCTACTGTCTATGTTTTGAACCATTCCTGTGACACTAGTTATAGATTCCGATGCTTCACTTCAAGTTTACTGTATCCCTCTGACCTTCTTATTGACGATGAAACACAGAATTTGCATCGGAATTAAATGCAAAAGGCACAATGCCGACTCAAGTACAAGAAGACTGACTCTTCCTACTGTCTATGATTTGAACCATTCCTGTGACACTAGTTATAGATTCCGATGCTTCACTTCAGGTTTACTGTATCCCTCTGACCCTCTTATTGACGATGGAACACAGATATTGCATCGGAATTAAATAGAAAAGGTGCAATGCCGACTTAAGTACAAGAAGAATGACTCTTCTTACTGACTATGTTGGAACCATTCCTATGACACTAGTAATAGATTCCGATGCCTCACATCAGGTTTACTGCATCCCTTGGACCTTCTTATAGACGATGAAACACAGAAATTCCATCGGAATTAAATACAAAAATCACAATGCCCAAATAAGTATAAGTAGTCTGACTCTTCCTACTGTCTATGTTTTGAACCATTCCTGTGACACTACTTATAGATTCCGATGCTTCACTTCAGGTTTACTGTATCCATCTGACCTTCTTATTGCCGATGAAACACAGATATTGCATCGGAATTAAATCCAAAAGGCACAATGCCGAATCAAATTCAAGAAGACTGATTCTTCCCACTGTCTATGATTTGAACCATTCCTGTGACACTACTTATAGATTCCGATGCTTCACTTCAGGTTTACTGTATCCCTCTGACCTTCGTATTGACGATGAAACACAGAAATTCCATCGGAATTAAATAGAAAGGGCACAATGCTGACTTAAGTACAAGAAGACTGACTCTTCTTACTGTTTATGATTTGAACCATTCCTGTGACACTAGTTATAGAATCCGATGCTTCACTTCAGGTGTACTGTATCCCTTGGACCTTCTTATTGACGATGAAACAGAGAAATTACATCGGAATTAAATACAAAAGCACAATGCCGAAATAACTACAAGTAGACTGACTCTTCTTACTGTCTATGCTTTGAACCAATCCTGTGACACTAGTTATGGATTCTGATGCTTCACTTCAGGTTTACTGTATCCCTCTGACCTTCTTATTGACGATGAAACACAGAAATTGCATCGGAATTAAATACAAAAGGCACAATGCCGACTTAAGTACAAGAAGACTGACTCTTCTTTCTGACTATGCTTTGAACCTTTCCTGTGACACTAGTTATGGATTCTGATGCTTCACTTCGGGTTTACTGTATCCCTCTGACCTTCTTATTGACGATGAAACACAGAAATTGCATCGGAATTAAATACAAAAGGCACAATGCCGACTTAAGTACAAGAAGACTGACTCTTCTTACTGTCTATGTTTTGAACCAATCCTGTGACACCAGTTATGGATTCTGATGCTTCACTTCAGGTTTACTCTATCCCTCTGACCTTCTTAGTGACGATGAAAAACAGAAATTGCATCGGAAATAAATAGAAAAGGCACAAAGCCGACTTAAGAACAAGTGGACAGATTCCTCTTACTGTCTATGATTTGAACCATTCCTGTGACGCTAGTTACAGGTTCCGAAGATTCACTTCAGGATTACTGTATCCCTTGGACCTTCTTATTGACGATGAAACACAGAAATTGCATCGGAAATAAATACTAAAGGCACAATGCCGACTTAAGTACATGTAGACTGACTCTTCCTACTGCCTATGTTTTAAACCATTCCTGTGACACTAGTTATCGAATCCGATGCTTCATTTCAGGTTTACTGTATCCCTTTGATCTTCTTATTGACGATGAAACACAGAAAGTGCCACGGAATTAAATACAAAATGCACAATGCCGATTCAAGTACAAGAAGACTTACTCTTAATACTCTCTATATTTTGTACCATTCCTTTGACACTAGTTATAGATTCCGATGCTTCACTTCAGGTTTACTGTATCCCATTGACCTTCTTATTGACGATGAAACCCAGAAATTGCATCGGAATTAAATACAAAATGCACAATGCCGACTCAAGTACAAGAAGACTGACACTTCCTACTGCCTATGTTTTGAATAATTCCTGTGACATTAGTTATAGATTCCGATGGTTCACTTCAGGTTTACTGTATCCCTCTGACCACCTTATTGACGATGAAACACAGAAATTGCATCGGAATTAGATAGGAAATGCACAATGCTGACTTAAGTACAAGAAGACTGACTCATCTTACTGTCTATGATTTGCACCATTCCTGTGATACTAGTTATAGATTCCGATGCTTCACTTCAGGTGTACTGCATCCCTTGGACTTTCTTATTGATGATTAAACACAGAAATTGTATCGGAATTCAATACAAAAGGCACAATGCCGACTTAAGTAGAAGTAGACTGACTCTTCTTACTGTCTTTGTTTTGAACGATACCTGTGACACTAGTTATAGATTTTGATGCTTCACTTCAGGTTTACTGTGTCCCTCTGTCCTCCTTATTGACGACGAAATACAGAAATTGCATCGGAATTAAATACAAAAGGCACAATTCCGACTTAAGTACAAGAGGACTGACTCTTCTTACTGACTGTGTGTTGAACCATTCCTGTGACACTAGTTATAGATTCCGATGCATCACTTCAGGTTTACTGTATCCATCTGACCTTCTTATTGACGATGAAACACAGATATTGCATCGGAATTAAATACAAAAGGCACAATGCCGACTGAAGTACATGAAGACTGACTCTTCCTACTGTCTATGTTTTGAAACATTCCTGTGACACTAGTTATAGATTCCGATGCTTCACTTCAGGTTTACTGTATCCCTCTGACCTTCTTATTGACGGTGAAACACAGAATTTGTATCGGAATTAAATGCAAAAGGCACAATGCCGACTCAAGTACAAGAAGACTGACACTTCCCACTGTCTATGATTTGAACCATTCCTGTGACACTAGTTATAGATTCCGATGCTTCACTTCAGGTTAACTGTATCCCTTGGACTTTCTTATTGACGATGAAACACAGATATTGCATCGGAATTAAATACAAATATTCACAATGCCGACTTAAGTACAAGAATACTGACTCTTCTTACTGTCTATGCTTTGAACCATTCCTGTGACACTAGTTAAAGATTTCGATGCTTCACTTCAGGTTTACTGTATCCCATGGACCTTCTTATAGACGATGAAACACAGAAACTGCAACATAATTAAGTAGAAAAGGCACAATGCCGAATTTAGTACAAGAAGACTGACTCTTCCTACTGTCTGATTTGAACCATTCCTGTGACACTAGTTACAGATTCCGATGCTTCACTTCGGCTTTACTGTATCCCTCTGACCTTCGTATTAACGATAAAACACAGAAATTGCATCGGAATTAAATACAAAAGGCACAATGCCGACTCAAGTACAAGAAGACTGACTCTTCTTACTGTCTATGTTTTGAACCATTCCTTTGACACTAGTTATAGATTCCGATGCCTCACTTCAGGTTTACTGTATCCCTCTGACTTCTTATTGTTGATGAAACACAGAAATTGCATCGGAATTAAATAGAAAAGGCACAATCCCGAATTAAGTACAAGAAGACTTACTCTTAATACTCTCTATATTTTGAACCATTCCTGTGACACTATTTATAGATTCCGATGCTTCACTTCAGGTTTACTGTAACCCTTTGACCTTCTTATTGACGATGAAACACAGAAATTGCATCGGAATTAAATAGAAAGGGCACAATGCTGACTTAAGTACAAGAAAACTGACTCGTCTTACTGTTTATGATTTGAACCATTCCTGTGACACTAGTTATAGATTCCGATGCTTCACTTCAGGTGTACTGTATCCCTTGGACCTACTTATTGACGATGAAACAGAGAAATTACATCGGAATTAAATACAAAAGGCACAATGCCGACTTAACTACAAGTATACTGACTCTTCTTACTGTCTATGCTCTGAACCAATCCTGTGACACTAGTTATGGATTCTGATGCTTCACTTCAGGTTTACTGTATCCCTCTGACCTTCTTATTGACGATGAAACAGAAATTGCATCGGAATGAAATACAAAAGGCACAATGCCGACTTAAATACAGGAAGACTGACTCTTCTTTCTGACTATGTTTTGAACCATTTCTGTGACACTAGTCATAGATTCCGATGCTTCACTTCAGGTTTACTGTATCTCTTGGACTTTCTTATTGACGATGAAACACAGAAATTGCAACGGAATGAAATACAAAATGCACAAATGCCGACTTAAGTACAAGAATACTTACTCTTGTTACTGACTATATTTTGAACTATTCCTGTGACACTAGTTATAGATTTCGATGCTTCACTTCAGGTTTACTGTATCCCTCTGACCATCTTATTGACGATGAAACACAGAAATTGCATCGGAATTAAATACAAAAGGCACAATGCCGACTTAAGTACAAGAAGACTGCCTCTTCATACTGACTATGTTTTGAACCATTCCTGTGACACTAGTTAGAGATTCCGGTGCTTTACTTCAGGTTTGCTGTATCCCTCTGACCTTCTTATTGACGATGAAACTCAGTAATTGCATCGGAATTAAATTGAAAAGGCAACAATGCCGACTTAAGTACAAGAAGACTGACTCTTCTTACTGTCTATGTTTTGAACCATTCCTGTGACACTAGTTATAGAATCCGATGCTTCACTTCAGGTTTACTGTATCTCTTGAACCTTCTTATTGACGAAGAAACACAGAAATTGTACCGGAATTAAATACAAAACGAACAAATGCCGTCTTAAGTACAAGAACACTGACTCTTCTTACTGACTATAATTTGAACCATTCCTGTGACACTAGTTATAGATTCCGATGCTTCACTTCAGGATTACTGCATCTCTTGAACTTTCTTATTGACGATGAAACACAGAAATTGCATCGGAATTAAATACAAAAAGCACAATGCCGACTTAAGTACAAGAAGACTCACTCTTCCTACTGACTATGTTTCGAACCATTCCTGTGACACTAGTTATGGACTCCGATGCTTCACTTCACGTTTACTGTATCCCTCTGACCATCTTATTGATGATGAAACACAGAAATCGCATCGCAATCAAATAGAAAAGGCACAATGCCGACTTAAGTACAAGAAGACCGACTCTTCATACTGTCTATGTTTTGAACCGATCCTGTGACGCTAGTTATAGCTTCCGATGCTTCACTTCAGGTTTACTGTATCCCTTGGACCTTCTTATTGACGATGAAACACCGAAATTGCATCGGGATTAAATACAAGAGGCACAATGCCGATTTAAGTACAAGAAGATTGACTCATCTTACTGTCTATGATTTGAACCATTCCTGTGACACTAGTTATAGATTCCGATGCTTCACTTCAGGTGTACTGTATCCCTTGGACCTTCTTATTGACGATGAAACACAGAAATTGCATCAGAATTAAATAGTAAAGGCACAATGCCGACTTAAGTACAAGAAGAATGACTCTTCCTACTGACTATGTTTTGAACCATTCCTGTGACACTAGTTATAGATTCCGTTGCTTCACTTCAGGTTCTCTGTATCCCTCTGACCTTCTTATTGACGATGAAATACAGAAATTGCATCGCAATTAAATAGAAAAGGCACAATCCCGACTTAAGTACAAGAGGACCGACTCTTCACACTGTATATGTTTTGAACCGATCCTGTGACACTAGTTATAGCTTCCGATGCTTCACTTCAGGTTTACTGTATACCTCTGACCTTCTTATTGACGATGAAACACAGAAATTGCATCGGAAATAAATGCAAAAGGCACAATGCCGACTCAAGTACAAGAAAACTGACTCTTCCTCCTGTCTATGTTTTGAATCTTTCCTGTGACACTAGTTATAGATTCCGATGATTCACTTCAGGTTTACTGTATCCCTATGACTTTCATATTGACGATGAAACACAGAAATTGCATCGGAATTAAATAGAAAGGGCACAATGCTGACTCAAGTACTAGAAAACTGACTCGTCTTACTGTTTATGATTTGAACCTTTCCTGTGACACTAGTTATAGATTACGATGCTTCACTTCAGGTGTACTGTATCCCTTGGACCTACTTATTGACGATGAAACAGAGAAATTACATCGGAATTAAATACAAAAGGCACAATGCCGACTTAACTACAAGTAGACTGACTCTTCTTACTGTCTATGTTTTGAACCAATCCTCAGACACTAGTTATGGATTCTGATGCTTCACTTCAGGTTTACTGTATCCCTCTGACCTTCTTATTGACGATGAAACAGAAATTGCATCGGAATTAAATACAAAAGGCACAATGCCGACTTAAGTACAAGAAGACTGACTCTTCTTTCTGACTATGCTTTGAACCATTCCTGTGACACTAGGTATAGATTCCGATGCTTCACTTCAGGTTTACTGTATCCCTTGGACCTTCTTATTGACGATGAAACACAGAAATTGCAACGGAATTAAATACAAAATGTACAAATGCCGACTTAAGTACAAGAAGACTGACTCTTCTTACTGACTATATTTTGAACCATTCCTGTGACACTAGTTATAGATTCCGATGCTTCACTTCAGGTTTACTGTATCCCTCTGACCTTCTTATTTACGATGAAACACAGATATTGCATCTGAATTAAATACAAAAGGCACAATGCTGACTTAAGTACAAGAAGACTGTTGCTTCATACTGACTATGTTTAGAGCCATTCCTGTGACACTAGTTAGAGATTCCGATGCATTACTTCAGGTTTACTGTATCCCTCTGACCTTCTTATTGACGATGAAACACAGTAATTGCATCGGAATTAAATTGAAAAGGCCACAATGCCGTCTTAAGTACAAGAAGACTGACTCTTCTTACTGTCTATGTTTTAAACCATTCCTGTGACACTAGTTATAGATTCCGATGCTTCACTTCAGGTTTACTGCATCTGTTAAACCTTCTTATTGACGATGAAACACAGAAATTGCATCGGAATTAAATACAAAAGGCACAATGTCGACGTAAGTACAAGAATACTGACTCTTCTTACTGACTATGTTTTGAACCATTCCTGTGACACTAGTTAAAGATTCCGATGCTTCACTTCAGGTTTACTGTATCCCCCTGACCTTCTAATTGACGATGAAACACAGAAATTGCATCGGAATTAAGTACAAGAGGCACAATGCCGACTTAAGTACATGTAGACTGACTCTTCCTTCTGCCTATGTTTTGAACCATTCCTGTGACACTAGTTATCGAATCCGATGCTTCATTTCAGGTTTACTGTATCCGTTGGACATTCTTATTGACGATGAAACACAGAAAGTGCAACGGAATTAAGTAGAAAAGGCACAATGATGAATTAAGTACAAGAAGACTGACTCTTCCTACTGTCTATGATTTGAACCATTCCTGTGACACTAGTTACAGATTCCGATGCTTCACTTCGGCTTTACTGTATCCCTCTGACCTTCGTATTGACGATAAAACACAGAAATTGCATCGGAATTAAATACAAAAAGCACAATGCCTACTTAAGTAGAAGTAGACTGACTCTTCTTACTGTCTATGTTTTGAACCATTCCTGTGACACTAGTTATAGATTCCGATGCTTCACTTCAGGTTTACTGTATCCCTCTGACCTTCGTATTGACGATGAAACACAGAAATTGCATCGGAATTAAATGCAAAAGGCACAATGCCGACTCAAGTACAAGAAAACTGACTTCCTACTGTCTATGATTTGAACCCTTCCTGTGACTCTAGTTGTAGATTCCGATGCTTCACTTCAGGTGTACTGTATCCCTTGGACTTTCTTATTGACGATGAAACACAGAACTTGCATCGGAATTAAATAGTAAAGGCACAATGCCGACTTAAGTACAAGAAGAATGACTCTTCTTACTGACTATGTTTGAACCATTACTGTGACACTAGTTATAGATTCCGATGCTTCACTTCAGGTTTACTGTATCCCTCTGACCTTCTTATTGATGATGAAACACAGAAATTGCATCGCAATTAAATAGAAAATGCACAATGCCGTTTTACGTAGAAGAAGACCGACTCTTCATACTGTCTATGTTTTGAACCGATCCTGTGACACTAGTTATAGCTTCCGATGCATCACTTCAGGTCTACTGTATCCCTTGGACCTTCTTATTGACGATGAAACACCGAAATTGCATCGGAATTAAATACAAAAGGCACAATGTCAACTTAAGTACAAGAAGACTGACTCTTCTTACTGTCTATGATTTGAACCATTCCTGTGACACTAGTTATAGATTCCGATGCTTCACTTCAGGTGTACTGTATCCCTTGAACTTTCTTATTGACGATGAAACACAGAAGTTGCATCGGAATTAAATAGTAAAGGCACAATGCCGACTTAAGTACAAGAAGAATGACTCTTCTTACTGACTATGTTTGAACCATTACTGTGACACTAGTTATAGATTCCGATGCTTCACTTCAGGTTTACTGTAACCCTCTGACCTTTTTGACGATGAAACACAGAAATTGCATCGCAATTAAATAGAAAAGGCACAATGCCGACTTAAGTACAAGAAGACCCACTCTTTATACGGTATATGTTTTGAACCGATCCTGTGACACTAGTTATACCTTCCAATGCTTCACTTCAGGTTTACAGTATCCCATGGACCTTCTTATAGACGATGAAACACAGAAAATGCATCGGAATTAAATACAAAAATCACAATGCCGACTTAAGTACAGGAAGTCTGACTCTTCCTACTGTCTATGTTTTGAACCATTCCTGTGACACTAGTTATAGATTCCGATGCTTCACTTCAGGTTTACTGTATCCATCTGACCTTCTTATTGACGATGAAACAAAGAAATTGCATCGGAATTAAATACAAAAATCACAATGCCGACTTAAGTAGATGAAGACTGCCTCTTTCTACTGTCTATGTTTTGAACCATTCCTGTGACACTAGTTATAGATTCCGATGCTTCACTTCAGGTTTACTGTATCCCTCTGACCTTCGTATTGACGATGAAACACAGAAATTGCATCGGAATTAAATGCAAAAGGCACAATGCCGACTCAAGTACAAGAAAACTGACTCCTAGTACTGTCTATGATTTGAACCTTTCCTGTGACTCTAGTTGTAGATTCCGATGCTTCACTTCAGGTTTACTGTATCCCTCTGACCTTCATATTGACGATGAAACACAGAAATTGCATCGGAATTAAATAGAAAGGGCACAATGCTGACTTAAGTACAAGAAAACTGACTCGTCTTACTGTTTATGATTTGAACCATTCCTGTGACACTAGTTCTAGATTCCGATGCTTCACTTCAGGTGTACTGTATCCCGTGGACCTACGTATTGACGATGAAACAGAGAAATTACATCGGAATTAAATACAAAAGGCACAATGCCGACTTAAGTACAAGTAGTCTGACTCTTCCTACTGTCTATGTTTGAACCATTCCTGTGACACTAGTTATAGATTCCGATGCTTCACTTCAGGTTTACTGTATCCATCTGACCTTCTTATTGACGATGAAACAAAGAAATTGCATCGGAATTAAATACAAAAGGCACAATGCCGACTTAAGTACATGAAGACTGACTCTTTCTACTGTCTATGCCTTGACCCATTCCTGTGACACTAGTTATATATTCCGATGCTTCACTTCAGGTTTACTGTATCCCTTGGACCTTCTTATTGACGATGAAACACAGAAATTGCATCGGAATCAAATAGTAAAAGCACAATGCCGACTTAAGTCCAAGAAGAATGACTCTTTTTACTGACTATGTTTTGAACCATTCCTATGACACTAGTTATAGATACCGATGCTTCACTTCAGGTTTACTGTATCCCTCTGACCTTCGTATTGACGATGAAACACAGAAATTGCATCGCAATTAAATAGAAAAGGCACAATGCCGACTGAAGTACAAGAAGACCGACTCTTCATACTGAATATGTTTTGAACCGATCCTGTGACACTAGTAATAGCTTCCGATGCTTCACTTCAGGTTTACTGTATCCCTTGGACCTTCTTATTGACGATGAAACACAGAAATTGCATCGGAATTAAATACAAAAAACACAATGCCGACTTTAGTACAAGTATTCTGACTCTTCCTACTGTCTATGTTTGAACCATTTCTGTGACACTAGTTATAGATTCCGATGCTTCACTTCAGGTTTACTGTATCCATCTGACCTTCTTATTGACGATGAAACAAAGAAATTGCATCGGAATTAAATACAAAAGGCACAATGCCGACTTAAGTACATGAAGACTGACACTTCCTACTGTCTATGTTTTGAACCATTCCTGTGACACTAGTTATTGATTCCGATGCTTCACTTCAGGTTTGCTGTATCCCTCTGACCTTCTTATTGACGATGAAACACAGAAATTGCATCGGAATTAAATGCAAAAGGCACAATGCCGACTCAAGTACAAGAAGACTGACTCTTCCTACTGTCTATGATTTGAACCTTTCCAGTGACACTAGTTATAGATTCCGATGCTTCACTTCAGGTTTTCAGTATCCCTCTGACCTTCATATTGACGATGAAACACAGAAATTGCATCGGAATTAAATAGAAAGGGCACAATGCTGACTTAAGTACAAGAAAACTGGCTCTTCTTACTGTATATGTTTTGAACCATTCCTGTGACACTAGATATAGATTCCGATGCTTCACTTCAGGTTTACTGCATCTCTTGAACCTTCTTATTGACGATGAAACACAGAAATTGCATCGGAATTAAATACAAAATGCACAAATGCCGACTTAAGTACAAGAAGACTGACTCTTCTTACTGACTATAATTTGAACCATTCCTGTGACACTAGTTATAGATTCCGATGCTTCACTTCAGGTTTACTGTATCCCTCTGACCTTTTTATTGACGATGAATCACAGGTATTGCATCGGAATTAAATACAAATGGCACAATGCCGACTTAAGTACAAGATGACTGCCTCTTCTTTCTGACTATGTTTGGAGCCATTCGTGTGACACTAGTTGTAGATTCCGAAGCATGACTTCAGGTTTACTGTATCCCTCTGACCTTCTTATTGACGATGAAACACAGAAAGTGCAACAGAATTAAATAGAAAAGGCACAATGCCGAATTAAGTACAAGAAGACTGACTCTTCCTACTGTCTATGATTTGAACCATTCCTGTGACACTAGTTACAAATTCCGATGCTTCACTTTAGCTTTACTGTATCCCTCTGACCTTCGTATTGACGATAAAACACAGAAATAGCATCGGAATTAAAAAGAAAAGGCAAAATCCCGACTTAAGTACAAGAAGACTTACTCTTAATACTCTCTATGTTTTGAACCATTCCTGTGACACTAGTTATAGATTCCGATGCTTCACTTCAGGTTTACTGTATCCCATTGACCTTCTTATTGACGATGAAACCCAGAAATTGCATCGGAATTAAATACAAAATGCACAATGCCGACTCAAGTACAAGAAGACTGACACTTCCTACTGCCTATGTTTTGAATAATTCCTGTGACATTAGTTATAGATTCCGATGCTTCACTTCAGGTTTACTGTATCCCTCTGACCTTCTTATTGACGATGAAATACAGAAATTGCATCGGAATTAAATACAACATGCACAATGCTGACTTAAGTACAAGAAGACTGACTCTTCTTACTGTCTTTGTTTTGAACGATACCTGTGACACTAGTTATAGATTTTGATGCTTCACTTCAGGTTTACTGTGTCCCTCTGATCTCTTATTGACGACGAAACACAGAAATTGCATCGGAATTAAATACAAAAGGCACAATTCCGACTTAAGTACAAGAGGACTGACTCTTCTTACTGACTGTGTGTTGAACCATTCCTGTGACACTAGTTATAGATTCCGATGCTTCACTTCAGGTTTACTGTATCTCTTGGACCTTCTTATTGACGATTAAACACAGAAATTGCATCGGAATTAAATACAAAATGCACAAATGCCGACTTAAGTACAAGAAGACTGACTCTTCTTACTGACTATGATTTGAACCATTCCTGTGACACTAGTTATAGATTCCGATGCTTGACTTCAGGTTTACTGTATCCATCTGACCTTCGTATTGACGATGAAACACAGATATTGCATCGGAATTAAATACAAAAGGCACAATGCCGACTTAAGTACATGAAGACTGACTCTTCCTACTGTCTATGTTTTGAACCATTCCTGTGACACTAGTTATAGATTCCGATGCTTCACTTCAGGTTTACTGTATCCCTCTGACCTTCTTATTGACGATGAAACACAGAATTTGCATCGGAATTAAATGCAAAAGGCACAATGCCGACACAAGTACAAGAAGACTAACTCTTCCTACTGTCTATGATTTGAACCATTCCTGTGACACTAGTTATAGATTCCGATGCTTCACTTCAGGTTTACTGTATCCTTTGGACTTTCTTATTGACGATGAAACACAGATATTGCATCGGAATTAAATACAAATACTCACAATGCCGACTTAAGTACAAGAATACTGACTCTTCTTACTGACTATGTTTTGAACCATCCCTGTGACACTAGTTATAGATTTCGATGCTTCACTTCAGGTATATTGTATCCCTCTGACCCTCTTATTGACGATGGAACACAGATATTGCATCGGAATGAAATAGAAAAGGTGCAATGCCGACTTAAGTACAAGAAGAATGACTCTTCTTACTGACTATGTTGGAACCATTCCTATGACACTAGTAATAGATTCCGATGCCTCACATCAGGTTTACTGTATCCCTTGGACCTTCTTATAGACGATGAAACACAGAAATTCCATCGGAATTAAATACAAAAATCACAATGCCCACATCAGTACAAGTAGTCTGACTCTTCCTGCTGTCTATGTTTTGAACCATTCCTGTGACACTAGTTATAGAATCCGATGCTTCACTTCAGGTGTACTGTATCCCTTGGACCTTCTTATTGACGATGAAACAGAGAAATTACATCGGAATTAAATACAAAAGTACAATGCCGAAATAACTACAAGTAGACTGACTCTTCTTACTGTCTATGTATTGAACCAATCCTGTGACACTAGTTATGGATTCTGATGCTTCACTTCAGGTTTACTCTATCCCTCTGACCTTCTTATTGACGATGAAACACAGAAATTGCATCGGAATTAAATACAAAAGGCACAATGCTGACAAAAGTACAAGAAGCCTGACTCTTCATTCTGACTAGGCTTTGAACCATTCCTGTGACACTAGTTATGGATTCTCATGCTTCACTTCAGGTTTACTGTATCCCTCTGACCTTCTTATTGACGATGAAACACAGAAATTGCATCGGAATTAAATACAAAAGGCACAATGCCGACTTAAGTACAAGAAGACTGACTCTTCTTACTGTCTATGTTTTGAACCAATCCTGTGACACTAGTTATGGATTCTTATGCTTCACTTCAGGTTTACTCTATCCCTCTGACCTTCTAAGTGACGATGAAAAACAGAAATTGCATCGGAATTAAATAGAAAAGGCACAAAGCCGACTTAAGTACAAGAAGACAGATTCTTCTTACTGTCTATGATTTGAACCATTCCTGTGACGCTAGTTACAGGTTCCGAAGATTCACTTCAGGATTACTGTATCCCTTGGACCTTCGTATTGACGATGAAACACAGAAATTGCATCGGAATTAAATACTAAAGGCACAATGCCGACTTAAGTACATGTAGACTGACTCTTCCTACTGTCTATGATTTGAACCATTCCTGTGACACTAGTTATCGAATCCGATGCTTCATTTCAGGTTTACTGTATCCCTTTGACCTTCTTATTGACGATGAAACACAGAAAGTGCAACGGAATTAAATAGAAAAGGCACAATGCCGAATTAAGTACAAGAAGACTGTTTCTTCCTACTGTCTATGATTTGGAGCCATTCCTGTGACACTAGTTACAAATTCCGATGCTTCACTTCAGCTTTACTGTATCCCTCTGACCTTCTTATTGACGTTGAAACCCAGAAATTGCATCGGAATTAAATACAAACTGCACAATGCCGATTCAAGTACAAGAAGACTGACACTTCCTACTGCCTATGTTTTGAATAATTCCTGTGACATTAGTTATAGATTCCGATGCTTCACTTCAGGTTTACTGTGTCCCTCTGACCTTCTTGTTGACGACGAAACACAGAAATTGGATCGGAATTAAATACAAATGGCACAATTCCGACATAAGTACGAGAGGACTGACTCTTCTTACTGACTGTGTGTTGAACCATTCATGTGACACTAGTTATATATTCCGATGCTTCACTTCAGGTTTACTGTATCTCTTGGACCTTCTTATTGACGATTAAACACAGAAATTGCATCGGAATTAAATACAAAATGCACAAATGCCGACTTAAATACAAGAAGACTGACTCTTCTTACTGACTATGATTTGAACCATTCCTGTGACACTAGTTATAGATTCCGATGCTTCACTACAGGTTTACTGTATTCATCTGACCTTCTTATTGACGATGAAACACAGATAATGCATCGGAATTAAATACAAAAGGCACAATGCCGACTTGAATACATGAAGACTGACTCTTCCTACTGTCTATGTTTTGAACCATTCCTGTGACACTAGTTATAGATTCCGATGCTTCACTTCAGGTTTACTGTATCCCTCTGACCTTCTTATTGACGATGAAACTCAGAATTTGCATCGGAATTAAATGCAAAAGGCACAATGCCGACTGAAGTACAAGAAGACTGACTCTTCCTACTGTCTATAATTTGAACCATTCCTGTGACACTAGTTATAGATTCCGATGCTTCACTTCAGGTTTACTGTATCCCTTGGACTTTCTTATTGACGATGAAACACAGATATTGCATCGGAATTAAATACAAATATTCACAATGCCGACTTAAGTACAAGAATACTGACTCTTCTTACTGACTATGTTTTGAACCATTCCTGTGACACTAGTTATAGATTTCGATGCTTCACTTCAGGTATACTGTATCCCTCTGACCCTCTTATTGACGATGGAACACAGATATTGCATCGGAATTAAATAGAAAAGATGCAATGCCGACTTAAGTACAAGAAGAATGACTCTTCTTACTGACTATGTTGGAACCATTCCTATGACACTAGTAATAGATTCCGATGCCTCACATCAGGTTTACTGTATCCCTTGGACCTTCTTATAGACGATGAAACACAGAAATTCCATCGGAATTAAATACAAAATTCACAATGCCCATATAAGTACAAGTAGTCTGACTCTTCCTACTGTCTATGTTTTGAACCATTCCTGTGACACTAGGTATAGATTCCGATGCTTCACTTCAGGTTTACTGTATCCATCTGACCTTCTTATTGACGATGAAACACAGATATTGCATCGGAATTAAATGCAAAAGGCACAATGCCGAATCAGGTACAAGAAGGCTGATTCTTCCTACTGTCTATGATTTGAACCATTCCTGTGACACTAGTTATAAATTCCGATGCTTCACTTCAGGTTTACTGTATCCCTCTGACCCTCTTATTGACGATGGAACACAGATATTGCATCGGAATTAAATAGAAAAGGTGCAATGCCGACTTAAGTACAAGAAGAATGACTCTTCTTATTGACTATGTTGGAACCATTCCTATGACACTAGTAACAGATTCCGATGCCTCACATCAGGTTTACTGTATCCCTTGGACCTTCTTATTGACGATGAAACAGAGAAATTACATCGGAATTAAATACAAAAGCACAATGCCGAAATAACTACAAGTAGACTGACTCCTCTTACTGTCTATGTTTTGAACCAATCCTGTAACAATAGTTATGGATTCTGATGCTTCACTTCAGGTTTACTGTATCCCTCTGACCTTCTTATTGACGATGAAACACAGAAATTGCATCGGAATTAAATACAAAAGGCACAATGCCGACTTAAATACAAGAAGATTGACTCTTCTTTCTGACTATGCTTTGAACCATTCCTGTGACACTAGTTATGTATTCTGATGCTTCACTTCAGGTTTACTGTATCCCTCTGACCTTCTTATTGACGATGAAACACAGAAACTGCATCGGAATTAAATACAAAAGGCACAATGCCGACATAAGTACAAGAAGACTGACTCTTCTTACTGTCTATGATTTGAACCAATCCTGTGACACTAGTCATGGTTTCTGATGCTTCACTTCAGGTTTACTCTATCCCTCTGACCTTCTTAGTGACGATGACAAACAGAAATTGCATCGGAATTAAATAGAAAAGGCACAATGCCGACTTAAGTACAAGAAGACAGATTCTTCTTACTGTCTATGATTTGAACCACTCCTGTGACGCTAGTTACAGGTTCCGAAGATTCAGTTCAGGATTACTGTATCCCTTGGACCTTCTTATTGACGATGAAACACAGATATTGCATCGGAATTAAATACAAAAAGCACAATGCCGACTTAAGTACAAGAAGACTCACTCTTCTTACTGACTATGTTTTGAACCATTCCTGTGACACTAGTTATAGATTGCGATGCTTCACTTCAGGTATACTGTATCCCTCTGACCTTCTTATTGACGATGGAACTCAGATATTGCATCGGAATTAAATAGAAAAGCGCAATGCCGACTTAAGTACAAGAAGGCTGACTCTTCCTACTGACTATGTTTCGAACTATTCCAGTGACACTAGTTATGAACTCCGATGCTTCACTTCACGTTTACTGTATCCCTCTGACCTTCTTATTGATGATGACACACAGAAATTGCATCGCAATTAAATAGAAAAGGCACAATGCCGACTTAAGTACAAGCAGACCGACTCTTCATACTGTCTATGTTTTGAACCGATCCTGTGACACTAGTTATATCTTCCGATGCTTCACTTCAGGTTTACTGTATAACTTGGACCTTCTTATTGACGATGAAACACCGAAATTGCTTCGGAATTAAATACAAAAGGCACAATGCCAACTTAAGTACAAGAAGACTGACTCTTCTTACTGGCTATGATTTGAACTATTCCTGTGACACTAGTTACAGATTCTGATGCTTCACTTCAGGTGTACTGTATCCCCTGGTCCTTCTTACTGACGATGAAACACAGAAATTGCATCGGAATTAAATAGTAAAGGCACAATGCCGACTTAAGTACAAGAAGAATGACTCTTCTTACTGACTATGTTTTGAACCATTCCTGTGACACTAGTTATAGGTTCCGATGCTTCACTTCAGGTTTACTGTAACCCTCGGACCTTCCTATTGACGATGAAACGCAGAAATTGCATCGCAATTAAATAGATAAGGCACAATGCCGACTTAAGTACAAGAAGACCGACTTTTCATACTGTATATGTTTTGAACCGATCCTGTGACACTAGTTATAGCTTCCGATGCTTCACTTCAGGTTTACTGTATCCCATGGACCTTCTTATAGACGATGAAACACAGAAAGTGCAACGGAATTAAGTAGAAAAGGCACGATGCCGAATTAAGTACAAGAAGACTGACTCTTCCTACTGTCTGATTTGAACCATTCCTGTGACACTAGTTACAGATTCCGATGCTTCACTTCGGCTTTACTGCATCCCTCTGACCTTCGTATTAACGATAAAACGCAGAAATTGCATCGGAATTAAATACAAAAGGCACAATGCCGACTCAAGTACAAGAAGACTGACTCTTCTTACTGTCTATGTTTTGAACCATTCCTGTGACACTAGTTATAGATTCCGATGCCTCACTTCAGGTTTACTGTATCCCTCTGACTTCTTATTGTTGATGAAACACAGAAATTGCATCGGAATTAAATAGAAAAGGCACAATCCCGAATTAAGTACAAGAAGACTTACTCTTAATACTCTCTATATTTTGAACCATTCCTGTGACAGTAGTTATAGATTCCGATGCTTCACTTCAGGTTTACTGTAACCCTTTGACCTTCTTATTGACGATGAAACACAGAAATTGCATCGGAATTAAATAGAAAGGGCACAATGTTGACTTAAGTACAAGAAAACTGACTCGTCTTACTCTTTATGATTTGAACCATTCCTGTGACACTAGTTATAGATTCCGATGCTTCACTTCAGGTGTACTGTATCCCTTGGACCTACTTATTGACGATGAAACAGAGAAATTACATCGGAATTAAATACAAAAGGCACAATGCCGACTTCACTACAAGTATACTGACTCTTCTTACTGTCTATCCTTTGAACCAATCCTGTGACACTAGTTATGGATTCTGATGCTTCACTTCAGGTTTACTGTATCCCTCTGACCTTCTTATTGACGATGAAACAGAAATTGCATCGGAATTAAATACAAAAGGCACAATGCCGACTTAAGTACAGGAAGACTGACTCTTCTTTCTGACTATGTTTTGAACCATTTCTGTGACACTAGTCATAGATTCCGATGCTTCACTTCAGGTTTACTGTATCTCTTGGACTTTCTTATTGACGATGAAACACAGAAATTGCAACGGAATGAAATACAAAATGCACAAATGCCGACTTAACTACAAGAATACTTACTCTTGTTACTGACTATATTTTGAACTATTCCTGTGACACTAGTTATAGATTTCGGTGCTTCACTTCAGGTTTACTGTATCCCTCTGACCTTCTTATTGACGATGAAACACAGAAATTGCATCGGAATTAAATACAAAATTCACAATGCCGACTTAAGTACAAGAAGACTGCCTCTTCATACTGACTATGTTTTGAACCATTCCTGTGACACTAGTTAGAGATTCCGGTGCTTTACTTCAGGTTTACTGTATCCCTCTGCCTTTCTTATTCACGATGAAACTCAGTAATTGCATCGGAATTAAATTGAAAAGGCAACAATGCCGACTGAAGTACAAGAAGACTGACTCTTCTTACTGTCTATGTTTTGAACCATTCCTGTGACACTAGTTATAGAATCCGATGCTTCACTTCAGGTTTACTGCATCTCTTGAACCTTCTTATTGACGATGAAACACAGAAATTGCACCGGAATTAAATACAAAATGAACAAATGCCGTCTTAAGTACAAGAACACTGACTCTTCTTACTGACTATAATTTGAACCATTCCTGTGACACTAGTTATAGATTCCGATGCTTCACTTCAGGATTACTGCATCTCTTGAACCTACTAATTGACGATGAAACACAGAAATTGCAACGGAATTAAATACAAAAAGCACAATGCCGACTTGAGTACAAGAAGACTCACTCTTCTTACTGACTATGCTTTGAACCATTCCTGTGACACTAGTTATAGATTCTGATGCTTCACTTCAGGTTTACTGTATCCCTTGGACCTTCTTATTGACGACGAAACACATAAATTGCATCGGAATTAAATAGAAAGGGCACAATGCTGACTCAAGTACTAGAAAACTGACTCGTCTTCATGTTTATGATTTGAACCTTTCCTGTGACACTAGTTATAGATTCCGACGATTCACTTCAGGTGTACTGTATCCCTTGGACCTACTTATTGACGATGAAACAGAGAAATTACATCGGAATTAAATACAAAAGGCACAATGCCGACTTAAGTACAAGAAGACTGACTCTTCTTTCTGACTATGCTTTGAACCATTCCTGTGACACTAGTTATAGATTCTGATGCTTCACTTCAGGTTTACTGTATCCCTTGGAACTTCTTATTGACGATGAAACACAGAAATTGCAACGGAATTAAATACAAAATGCACAAATGCCGACTTAAGTACAAGAAGACTGACTCTTCTTACTGACTATATTTTGAACCATTCCTGTGACACTAGTTATAGATTCCGATGCTTCACTTCAGGTTTACTGTATCCCTCTGACCTTCTTATTGACGATGAAACACAGAAATTGCATCTGCATTAAATACAAAAGGCACAATGCTGACTTAAGTACAAGAAGACTGCCTCTTCATACTGACTATATTTTGAACCATTCCTGTGACACTAGTTAGAGATTCCGATGCATTACTTCAGGTTTACTGTATCCCTCTGACCTTCTTATCGACGATGAAACACAGTAATTGCATCGGAATTAAATTGAAAAGGCCACAATGCCGACTTAAGTCCAAGAAGACTGACTCTTCTTACTGTCTATGTTTTGAACCATTCCTGTGACACTAGTTATAGATTCCGATGCTTCACTTCAGGTTTACTGCATCTGTTGAACCTTCTTATTGACGATGAAACACAGAAATTGCATCGGAATTAAATACAAAAGGCACAATGTCGACTTAAGTACAAGAATACTGACTCTTCTTACTGACTATGTTTTGAACCATTCCTGTGACACTAGTTAAAGATTCCGATGCTTCACTTCAGGTTTACTGTATCCCCCTGACCTTCTAATTGACGATGAAACACAGAAATTGCATCGGAATTAAGTACAAGAGGCACAATGCTGACTTAAGTACATGTAGACTGTCTCTTCCTTCTGTCTATGTTTTGAACCATTCCTGTGACACTAGTTATCGAATCCGATGCTTCATTTCAGGTTTACTGTATCCGTTGGACCTTCTTATTGACGATGAAACACAGAAAGTGCAACGGAATGAAGTAGAAAAGGCACAATGCCGAATTAAGTACAAGAAGACTGACTCTTCCTACTGTATATGATTTGAACCATTCCTGTGACACTAGTTACAGATTCCGATGCTTCACTTCGGCTTTACTGTATCCCTCTGACCTTCGTATTGACGATAAAACACAGAAATTGCATCGGAATTAAATACAAATGGCACAATGCCGACTCAAGTACAAGAAGACTGACTCTTCTTACTGTCTATGTTTTGAACCATTCCTGTGACACTAGTTATACATTCCGATGCTTCACTTCAGGTTTACTGCATCTGCTGAACCTTCTTATTGACGATGAAACACAGAAATTGCATCGGAATTAAATACAAAAGGCACAATGCCGACTTAAGTACAAGAATACTGACTCTTCTTACTGACTAAGTTTTGAATAATTCCTGTGACATAGTTATAGATTCCGATGCTTCACTTAAGGTTTACCGTATCGCTCTGACCTTCTTATTGACGTTGAAACACAGAAATTGCATCCGAATTAAATAGAAAATGCACAATGCTCACTTAAGTACAAGAAGACTGACTCATCTTACTGTCTATGATTTGAACCATTCCTGTGATACTAGTTATAGATTCCGATGCTTCACTTCAGGTGTACTGCATCCCTTGGACTTTCTTGTTGATGATGAAACACAGAAATTGTATCGGAATTAAATACAAAAAGCACAATGCCGACTTGAGTAGAAGTAGACTGACTCTTCTTACTGTCTTTGTTTTGAACGATACCTGGTACACTAGTTATAGATTTTGATGCTTCACTTCAGGTTTACTGTGTCCCTCTGACCTTCTTATTGACGACGAAACACAGAAATAGCATCGGAATTAAATACAAAAGGCACAATTCCGACTTAAGTACAAGAGGACTGACTCTTCTTACTGACTGTGTGTTGAACCATTCCAGTGACACTAGTTATAGATTCCGATGATGCACTTCAGGTTTACTGTATCCCTCTGACCTTCTTATTGACAATGAAACACAGAAATTGCATCGGAATTAAATACAAAAAGCACAATGCCGACTCAAGTACAAGTAGACTGACTCTTCCTACTGTCTATGTTTGAACCATTCCTGTGACACTAGTTATAGATTCCGATGGTTAAGTTCAGGTTTACTGTATCCCTCTGACCTTCTTATTGACGATGAAACACAGAAATTTCATCGGAATTAAAAAGAAAAGGCACAATGCTGACTTAAGTACAATAAGACTGACTCATCTTACTGTCTATGATTTGAACCATTCCTGAGACACTAGTTATAGATTTCGATGCTTCACTTCAGGTGAACTGTATCCCTTGGAATTTATTGTTGACGATGAAACACAGAAATTGCATCGGAATTAAATACAAAAGCGCAATGCCGACTTAAGTACAAGTAGACTAACTCTTCTCACTGACTATGTTTTGAACCATTCCTGTGATACTAGTTATAGATTCCGATGCTTCACTTCAGGTTTACGGTAACCCTGTGACCTTCTTATGACGATGAAACACAGAAATTGCAACTGAATTCAATTAAAAGGCACAATGCCGAGTTAAATACAAGAAGACTGACTCTTCTTAACTGTCTTTGTTTCTGA